>NW_022437004.1:9872435-9903179 GCF_009761245.1 Sapajus apella | reverse complement strand
AAAAAAAAAAAAAAGAAAAAAAAAAAAAAAGGAAAGAAAATAATTTGAGAGGCAAAAAAGTACATGTATGGAATAGCTTACATGTCCACTTTCAAAAGTACGATCTATCTATTAGCATGTTATGCAGGTATTAAAACTGTCCTTTAAAACAAATTCTAAGTAAAATGTGAATTGCAATAAAAGATAATGCAAATCTTCAAATACAGAGCAATTTTAATTTTGTAAATAAACATGTATTTACATAAAATATGAAAATAAACGGTTATGTCTTGTGAATTATCAAAATTAGGGTCCATTATCTGATATTTAAAAGCTTTAACTCATCTACTTTTAACCTATTTTTGAGTATACTTAAAAAGTCCAGTTATAACAAGATGCAAAAACATTCAAATAGGTAAAACATGAAGTCATTTAGGAAAGGCTAAACATTTTTTTCCTTTATCCTATGAGGCAGACATGCAGAAACAAAAATGCATTATACTAAAAAATTCAACACAGAAGTGAAAAAAGACACTAGACAATTTTTTTTTGTTACAAAGTGAGCAACTTAATTTACATGCTCTTAGTGTAAAAATGCAGAACACTTAAAAAACGAACAAAAGCAGCCAGGCATGGTGGCTTATGCCTGTAATCCCAGCACTTTGGGAGGCTGAGGCGGGCAGATCACCTAAGGCCAGGAGTTCAAGACCAGCCTGGCCAAGATGGTGAAACCTCACCTCTACTAAAAAATACAAAAATTTGCCAGGTGTGGTGGCATACGCCTGTAATCCCAGCTACTTGGGAGGCTGATGTGGGAGAATCACTTGAACCCAAGAGGCGGAAGTTGCAGTGAGCCACGATTACGCCATTGCACTCCAGCCTGGGCGACAGAGCGAGACTCCGTCTCAAAAAATAAGAACAAAAGCATAGAGTTAAGACAGAAGCTAGTTGTGCTAGGGCTTCATAATTTTTATTTAAAATTACTTTATTATTGTTTTAGAAGTTTCACCAAGGTCCTAAGATCACAAGGAAAATGGTGATGAATTCCCTAGAAGAATCCAGGTGATTTCTAACCATGCCTCCCACCCACGATCCAAGCACATCTAAATACATTCAGATGGGCAAATACACATAGCTCAGTAGGGTCCAAAGAAGTGGACAGTTGTAATTCATTGTTTATGCTTGCTGGAGTTTCTTGGTATCTTACTTTCAAATTGTTTCTTTAATGAGTTGCATGTGAATTTTTCAACTTCTTAGAAGCTATGCATAAAATCTTGATGACACCTTCTATTTTAATAAAGTAATGTATCTACCAAGTACCTAGCTGAATGCCCATGACCTAGAAGCTACTCAATAAATTCTGATTCTTTTCTATAACAACTTCTACCAGTAAAGAGTTTAATAATCTATGGTAATAATTATAAGCAAGGACCGTGTTTCACTGTTTCACTCTTGACTTTGCCTTTAAAAACTGCACACTGTGAAATATTCAATTGTATTAACTTGAAAGAAAAATTAAGGGAATTAAGAATTAAGCTAGCAACACACAGAGATTCTGTCAGGAAAGAGTGTAAGTGACTTAAAGCATCTACTACAGTCATAATAACATAATAAACACTATGACCTGTGCTAGACATACCAGAAAATTCAAATAAAGGGTAGGATTTATTTGAAGTTACCGGAATTAACACATAGTTAATTCTGATTAATTACCAGAATCAAGAATCAACTGCCTTAGAGTATCTCTCTCTACATATATACCACTTACCGATTTCAGGTTCACAAACTGATGGCATGATTGTTATATATTGGGAAGAAGTAAATATTTCCAAGAACTACATTATACTACTTTTTCTTTTTGAAATGATAGACATAAGCTAAACTTTAAGAGCTTGTCAACTATCAGTTATGAGTTCCATATGTATAAAAATCATGACTTAAAGATAATATTATAAATACTAGAATACATCAAATAAAAGGAAACTATAAAATTCCATCTTAACTTATAAATCACTGCTCATTTTACTTACAAAAGATTTTCCTTTATTTTTTTCTTCATCGTGATTCCACTCTATCAACTATAAGTTGCATATGTTTGCACTGCATTTTTATTAGGTGGCTCAAATCCATTTTAGTACAAAGTAAAATATAAATGATTAAGATAAAATGCAAAGAAATAGCAAAATTAATTTTACAGAAAATTTATTCTAGTTTAAAATGTTTTTTTTTTAAAAGGGCACTACAATATGCTTCAAAAAAAAATTCCCTATGCCTCCACCCATTATGTATGTTTTATATTTTAACATTTCACTCTTTCCATGCAATAATGAATTAAAACACATCAAATCAGCACTGAAAAACACACACAAGAACTTCAGGTCTAGACTTAGACATAGTGACATAAAGTTTAAAGTGTAAACATGGCATTAAGAATTCAACAGTAATTCTTCATTAAAGCTTTTCTTTTGTTCTGGGAAAGCAGCACATGGAAGAAAAGGTGAAGGTATTAAAAGGAACAAAACTAACATAATTTTAATTACACGTATGAAGAACACTTTGGGTTTTTCTTAACAGTATTCATATGCCTGTCTCACTTGAGAAAAATAAAACTCATGAAACCAAACACATTTGGTAAGGTCCAAAATGGGGTGATTCATTATACTTACTGGTATTTTTCCATTTGGCAAAATGGGAGAAAAGTGGTTAAGACAATAAGAATCATACCTAAGAGGGATGTCTCCTTGGCAAATGCTGCAGCAATAGCTGGGTCCAATGCAGGTTGTCCATCCCCAGAGGGAAGATCAGGTCGAGTATAATCCCTACTTTTATCATTGTTGTATTTTACATTCAAATTCACAAGTTTGGAAAAATCAATCCTTAGGGTACAGCAGGCATTATAAATATTCTGACCATCTAGGGCCTGTAAAAGTGAATAAAGTATATCAGCAATCTTAAAGAATAAAAATTAGTGAAAGTATAATTTTAATAATAAAACTCAAAAACGAAAACTCAAACTTAAAAGCCACCAGCAACTGCCAGGCACGGGGGCTCAAGCCTGCAATCCCAGCACTCTGGGAGACCGAGGTGGGTGGATCAGGAGGTCAAGAGATCGAGACCATCCTGGTCAACATGGTGAAACCCCGTCTCTACTAAAAATACAAAAAAACATTAGCTGGGCGTGGTGGCGCGTGCCTGTAATCCCAGCTACTCAGGAGGCTGAGGCAGGAGAATTGCCTGAACCCAGGTGGCAGAGGTTAAGGTGAGCCGAGATCGCACCATTGCATTCCAGCCTGGGTAACAAGAGTGAAACTCCGTCTTAAAAATAAATAAATAAATAAAGCCACCAGGAAAAGGGTTAAAATTTCATACATCTTATTTTGTTGTTTGGCTGTGCATGTATTAGTTTCCACCAAATATTATCTTCCTTAAATAGAAAATGCTACTTCAATCTAAAATACAACCAGCTAAGCATCCATGCTAATACTTTTAATTTTTTTTAATTGCAAATAAGTTTTTAAAAACTAATAAGGGTCATAAACAGGAAGTACTACTGAAGTAGTACCACATTACCCTGCTCAGTAAGGTTAATTTTATTATACATATATTTATTGCTGGATGGCAGTACTTATATGAATCAGTACAGTTTTATGAAGTAACGAAGTAACTGCTATTTGATGCTACACTGTACAAGGTTGCTTCAAACCAAATTATCCTAACACACAATAGCAATTCCTATAAAATGAGGTAAACAAGAAAAAAGCTAGTATTTTCCTTAACCTGAAATGTTCAACTCCAATCAGATTATCTTGATGAAATTAGCAAATCCAATGTCATTCCAGAAAAGTTCTGAAATTGATGAGTGCCAGGTCTAGAATTAATTAAAAGCCTAGACTCTATTAGGTTATCTTAAGCAAGTTTTTTAACCTCTCTGAATCTCAATTTCTTAATCTGGAAAACAGGAATGATGACAATAGCTGTCATGCTTCTTCATAGGGTTATTATGAAGAGTAAATTAAAGATCACATATGTGAAAATACATCATGAATTTTAAAGGACTATGTTACTGCTATGATTATGGTGTATTTTTCTGCTCCTATATAATCATCATTTATAGTTCAGCTGGCGATAAGCTGTTAACAAACTAAAGAACAGGGAAACATGCTGTTAAGTTTTCATTAGAAGAATGAACATGTCCTGTTATGGAGACAGTAAACCTCCACAGCTTAAGTATATAAAGTTTTAATTCAAATATTCTCACCTCTGGGAATATAAAACCTTTCCTCTTAATACACGAAATTTTTATGTGACTAATTAACCTAGCTAAAAACTAACCTAGAAAATAATTCAGCACAGGTTCATCCACTTAAATACAGCACTGGTAAAAACTCAAAGGGACTTCATACACATCAGGATTTGAATTACATTCGGGTTAGGAAAAGTACCTATCATCACATAAAAGTGGAAGCCATGTATCAACTTTAACAGCCAGAATAACATAACTATTAATTCAATACCCTGCTGTAAAGGCAAACAAAGCATAGAAGATAGGTATTCATTTACTAATGTAGCATTCCTATAGGGAAAATGTGAGGTAAGTAGTAGAACTGATGTTTCTACACAATAGACAAATATCAAAAGATGAGTAGCAAAATTCACTCTTAGGTGACTACTTCACTATTATCAAAGAGAAAATGATACCTTATGAGAAAAGACCTGACTTAGAGTCACAGTATCTAGGTTAATGCTAAAAGTACTAATACAAAATTACTAAACCCACACTAAGTTTCTTAGGAGCTGAATTATTTCCCAGCAATACTGAGATCGACTGCCAAATTATCTAATGAATATGCCAACTGTTAGAAAGTCCTCCAAGAAGCTTTGAAAATTTCCCTTTGAATATTAAAAAAAAAAAACAAAAAACAACTTTATGTAGGTGGAAGATACACAAGTATATGTAAGGTATAAGAGTTAGAGAAATAAGCAAATAAGATGTAAATTAATCATCATTTAGCAAAAGAGGAAAGAAATAGCTGAGGGTGCATGATAACAGAAATCCAGGTATAATAGTTGGCTAAAGCCGGTGACCATAAATAAGAAAGGGAGTAAATCAAATTCAAAAAATATATGCAAGTTCACATCAAGCTCATGTATTTGCAAAATTCCAAGAAACAGCAGTAGCACCCAAACCTGTCCTGTGATTCAGCAATCAGGAATGCAGTGAGCTTGTTGGAACAAAGATTTCTGACAATAAAAGCTCAAAACACTTTGCAGAACGCAGAATGACCTTCTAAATGTGCCTACTCACAGTTAAAGTTTAAACAGTAAGCAAAAATCTTCATGAAAAAAAATTTCATGTAAATTTAAAAATTATGGCTAAAACATGAAAATCAAAACACAAGAAAGATATTAGGCACAGAAATCATAATTAAACCAACACAATGAAACACCACATATGGACTTTTGAAAACATGAAAAGCCACAATAAAACGATTTCCATTTTTCTCAATGTTTGCTTTTTTGAAGAGATTGTTGGGGATCAGATTTAACACATGCTGAGAGAAACTGTAACTTCGAAATTCTTTAAATATCTACTTTTTAATTTTTGGCAAGTCATGAAAAATTATCAAAATTATCAAAATCAAAAACAACACAAAATTAAGCTTATACTACTAATACAATACTTTAGGCTATTTACCAATACCAAACAACCTGACCCTGGTAGATTATGCAGGATTTTCCTAAAGCATCTTAAAATCATTGATTTCATCATAAATCCTCCATTAATATGAATGTAAAATATATAGGCTGTAAATTAAACATAGTCAAGGAAAATCTTTGCCCAAGAAAATAGGAAAGGATAATTCCATTAGGTGTCTCAAAGAATCTGCATAAAGCAATGTGTACTCTGTGAGAAGAAAATGAATGACATAATCTTACTGCTGCAAATAACTTTACCTGATATTTTTATTATGTTAGTGATGAAATACAATCTCCTAGAATAAATAATAACAACCCACTTACATGTTAAAATAAAATCATATAAACAGTACTTCCAAAAGACACAGTATCAATGTCCAGTGTCAACTAAATATATTCCTAATAAAGACATGTTTCTGAAAAGCTGTTTCTATTAACAAAAACAAAAAACAACCATTTCCTACTCATGTGTGTTGTAATTTAAGGACTACATAATTTTTAAATTCCAAGTGAAAAGGAGATTACACTGTGTCTTATTATAATATTAAAAAGACTGGTATTTTTATGTATTAAGTAATTACATTTCTCAACACTGTAAAAGCTGAATTAGAATGCCAAGAGAAGCCATGTCTTTGCCTATTACTTTCCAAAAAATAAACAAGATTTTCTAAAAGGTATTAAGGTGTTTTCTTTAATAAATATGAGGACCATATAAAATACTGTTTATTGATAATTAGGGTTCTCATTATGATTTCTGATTATCACCGTAAATGTCAATGCTTAATAAATATAGCAGAGAACAAAGCAGATATGATACTCAGAACTCACAGTCCAACAGAAAATATACACATTTAACAAATTATAAATTTTATGTGTGGTACTGAGAACTAAGAAGGGAAGGGATCTAATCTAGTCTTAAGGAAGACTTCTCTCAAGAAGAGACTTCTAAACTGATACCTGAAAGACGAAGACAAGCAGAAGTTGGGCATAAAGAGATGAAGAGAAAAAATTGTATTAGCAAATGGAACAGCAATCTGTAAGATCGAGACATCAGAGACTTTACAAGACATCAGAGAAAATACATGGAAGAGAGAAAGTATATGGAAGCTATTTAAAGAAGTCCAATACAGCTAAAAAGGCATGAGAAGAGACTGGAGAGGCAAGCTGAGGACTGATTTAGAATCTTGTAAGCCATGATAAGGACTGTGGACTTTATCGCAAGGACAAAAAAGTCACTAAAGGGCATTGTGATTGAAAGCAATATGACTTGGAAGTTGAGATCATTCTTGGTTCTCTGTGGAAAAACAATGGAGGTAGAGGAAGATGTCAAAATGGTGAGTTCAGTCAGAAGGCCAGTGAAGCAGAGCTATGAAAGTGAATGATGACTACATCAGTGCTACTAAAATTATGACGCATGGTCCAGCAACCCAGGTTACTCTGCATGAATATAAGAAGTTTGTGTCAAAATTTATGTCAATATTGACATTAAGCATACTGTTGCTAGAAGTATGCTGATTTCAGTTTGACACATAATCCTACCTTGAGAGACCAGCATATTGATTAACAATTGGCTTAGACTGGAATGGTAACAAAAGAGTTGAGGAGAAAGGCCAAATTCAACAAAAGTTTAGGTGGGTATAATCAATAGTATCTGAAGATAGACTGGAAGGAAGGGAAAAAATATCTTTTCTGGCTTGTTAATGAGACTGAAGTTGGTATCCTGCACTTTACTAACACAGGGGACACCAAAAACAGGAGTTGGATTGAACACACTAAGTTTGAAGACATTCATTAGTCTGCCAGGTTCCTAGCGTGGGTCTCTTAGGAGAGGTCTGAGCCAGAAAATGTGATGTGAACACTGAATCACAGAGGTTTAACTGACCTGTGAGAGCAGGTGAGGCCTCCCAGGCAGAAGGGGAGAACCTGACGAGGAAGAAACAGCCAGAGAAGTAGGGTAAATCTAGGTGAGGAGTATCAGAGACCAGGAAGAGAAAGAATTTTAAGACAATGGTATACAGCACCAATTATTATCTAAATATTAAGTAAGGTAAGGACTGAATCATATCACTGGCATTTAGCTACTCTAAGAATCACTGGTAACACTGGGAGGAGCAATTTGGGTAAACAGTGCTAAAACCGAATTATAATAAGCAGAGAAATGAGGAGATAATAAACAACAAAGATAGCCTATTTAAGAAGTCTGGTTATGAGTGAAAAGGGAGAAGAGAGGCAGGGTGATAGAAAGTACGTAGAGTTATAGATGGATGGATTCCAAGTTGAGGGTAAATTCATTTAAAATGAAAGAGGCTGAGAATGCTTGAAACTGTTGAAAAGTGGCCAATATAAAGAGAAATAAACGAGAAAGAGGGGATGACTGACAGTGCAGTCTCCTGAAAGGCAGAAGATGACAGGCTTTGGTGTTTATTGGTCTTAGACAACTAAACATGTATGCCTTTTATTAGAAGAGAAAGACAAGTGTGAGTATTAGCAGATTTTGCAAGAAAAGCTGATGGAAGTTTCATGTGATTTTCTTCTTCAAGCAAGTGAGTGAGGAGAGATATGGTGGAAGGGAAAATTTCTATCTGATATAGGCATTATGAAAAACAAAAACATGTCGACTGAAGAAATGTGAAGAGATTTTTTAAGTAGAGGGCTTATTTGTAGTTGATGCTGATGGATTTAAACTGCTACCAACTGTCAGATTATATATTATGTGATATTCTCTAGGTAGAGCCCAGATGCAGGCATGTAAAATGAACATTACTCTAGTTATCAAAAACGTAAATTTTACCAAAGGGTCTAGATTACTAGGCAATGGGACAAAGCAAGTTTAGGATACAAATTTCTTTTTCCTTCTCTAATAAGTGAAGTGTGAGTTCTGATACCGAATAACTACTTAATAAAACAATGATCTACTTTCTTGGAATTATAACTGAAGATGTTTGTCAAAAAAACCTGAGTATATACTTGTGGACAAACATCAATATTATAGTTGGGTGCTTATTATCTGTTCACAGAAGATTATGTGAAAATTTCAAAATTTCAGTTGACATAATTGAGGTACTATCTTTTATGATGAGATTAAATGTTAACTATGTATTACTTCAGATGAGATACACATATAAACTATTTTCCCCATAAGAATTATAGCCCAAATACAGTATAATTCCCAGTCATATTTCATTTAATTGGTCCTTTAACAAATACTTTTCCTCAGGGTCAGAAGAACAAGGAAAATATTCCACATCAAGAAAAATGTACACTATATTTAAATGTCTGAAGTTGTGAAAAATGCCACAGAAATCATGACTTCTAGATTGTCTCCTACTGATAAAACCTCATACCACATTGATTTTGGTAGCCAGGGCATGTGAAAACGGATACTTATTTTTGGAAAACAAGAATTCTATTTGTTAACCTATGCCTGAAAAGGAAAGTCTAATAAGATTAGATTACACCTGACAGCCAGTGAGGAGCAGCATGCTGGAGAGAAAGGATACTGAAAGAAGACTGAAAAAATGTCGACCTTACAGGTAATGTTAATTATAAGTAATGCACCTCTTTAAATGTTGGCATCCCCTTATAACACAGGAAAAACCCCTCTTTTGTAGACAATACAGAGTAGCGGTCAGAAAAAAATGACTATAGCACTTGGTAAACTATTACAATTATGTTACCATTACTTGTATAGTCTTTCTGCTACCTAAAACTAATTTTGTTCCTGAAATGAGTTGTGAGGATGGAAATGCAATGAAACAATTATTAAAAATGGTCTGGGCTCCACAGAAGTGATCTTGATCTGGAGGAGGCATTTAAGTATTAGAGACAATTAGTCTGAAAGTAAAACAAAGAATGAAAGGAAGAAAACCAGTTTAGACAAACCCAGGAGGTGGAGGTTGCAGTGAGTCAAGATTACACCACTGCACTCCAGCCTGGATGACACAGCAAGATTCTGTAACAAAAAAAAAAAAAAAGAAAGAAAGAAAAAGAAAAGAAAAGAAAGAAAATAGTTCAAACAACTAAAAATTTAGCTGGGCGTGGTGGCTCACGCCTGTAATCCCAGCACTTTGGAAGGCTGAGATGGGCGGATAACCTGAAGTCTGGAGTTCGAGACCAGCCTGACCAACATGGAGAAACCCTGTCTCTATTAAAAAAAAAAAAAGAAAGAAAAAGAAAACCAGTTAAGACAAAGGTAAGCTTATTAAATGGTTTCATAATAATGTCTTAATAATGGAATAGTAATAATAATGAGATACTACGGCACAAAAAGTTAGAGAGACAAAGATTTAAGACATACAAACAGAAGATTAAGATACTTGGAAGCAAAGATGTGGTATGCTATTTTCAGTGGCAGCCCTGATGGGAAATTTTACATGTCTTAATAACCTCACATCCTCCATATGACAATGACAAAGAAAGATAAATGATATGAATAAAAAGTTGACTAGAAACATATTCATGAATTTTTTTTTAAAAAAAGACATTAATACAGAGTTTTAAATAAACTGAGAACCTATCATAGCATTTGAGCCACATCTGTATTGATGTATTTCAGCGAAACTGTCTTGAAAACTAATTACTTTGAAACTCCCACTAAAAGCCACTTCAAATCTTACACAGATGTGCACCCACAATGTAATCCTGCTTTTTTCTTAAGAGCACAAACTTTTGCCCTTAAATTTAAAACAGAAACATGAAATAAAAGAAGCCTACATTATGATTAACTATAACTATGATTATCCTAAAAATAAACATTTCTTTTTTATGACAAAATATTAAGGTTTCTTAATATTTTAATGCCATCAATTACTACTAGCTATAATGCTACAAGGTATTATTAAGTATATATACACATATATATTTTACATATACATCTCAATGAAAAAAACATCATTAGCTCAAAAGAAAGACTTACTAGTTTTGCTTGTTGAGCATTTACTGGATCACCATACTGGAGCAAAGCTTGAAACTGGTTATTTTTTGTAAATGTGATTATTTTCAATACAGCACCAAACTTAGAAAATATCTGTCAAAACATTAAAATCAAAACATTATTTACTGAGTATATTATTATTTATCTAATTTATAGATAATTGCGCAGATTAAACTTACTTGGTGAAGAACATCAAGTGTTACAGGGTAGTACATGTTGTCAATAATTATTCTAAGTACTGGACTCTGGGCTGGAGTCACCGCACTCTCACTAACTGTGGTGCCACTAAGAGGAGTATTTGCTGTCTGGACAGCTGTCACAGCTTGAAGAACTGCTTGAGCACGCTGGAAATTAAGATTAAGTAGTTTAGAAACACATCTATTAATGTCACATACTCTGCAACCTGTTACACTACTAGTTCACTTTGTTCCTAGAACTTACACGGATTAAACAAAATTTAATGCCCACTCGACAATTATTTTTAAGCACCTGGTATTACGAGTATATGACCCGGGTATTAACTGTTTAATATATCAAATATTCTACTAGTATTTTATTCAAAAAAAGTATCCAGGCTTTGGGATCAATGCTGAACAAGAAAAAAGATAGGATATGTAATCCATTCTCAGAAGAACAAGACACAGTTTTACAGACACCTCTATGCTCAGAAAATGTTTTAAACAGAAATTTAGAGAGTAATACTTTAATCACTCCATATAACAGATACATCATAAATCTCAACAAGGGGGTTATTAAATTATCCAAAATAACTCCCAGGAAGCTTATTATTTCTAATACAGTCTTAAAATAGGAGCAATTAGAATATAAATTTTTCATACTACACTTAACTTCTGAGACTAAAATTTTTAGACTAGAAACTGATGTGTACTCCAGTCCAAAACCACAAAATTTTCAGGTAAACTTTAAGTTATAATATGAAGGGTATTTCTCATGTGTTTTATGGTATCACATACACCATCAATTATAAAATGCACTATTGTTTTATGTACAACTAATAAGATGTTGCCAACTCTATAAATAGACTATTGTAGGACACATCAAATTTCTGATTTTAAAATGTGAAAAAATATATCCGTAAACTTGAATAAACACAGTATTTGTAGAAAAATCTGTCAATCAAATAATATGTTAAATGCTCCAAAAGACTGCCTTTATTACTATTATCCCTTTCCATTATTATTATGACAGATTCTATGATAAGGAAATAATTTCTTTTTACCTTATCTGTGGCCAAAAAACATACAAAGGCAAATAGTTCTAAAATATAACAATGACAAGTACCACAAATACCTACACATAGCTTTACAAAGTTTGAAAAATCTATATTAACAGGTTAATGACAGGAAAAGAAAATACAGAAGAATTAGGACACTTGGGAGAAAAAACAGAACAGTCACTTTACTAAAATATTATAAAATCACAGATCACATGGCTTGACAATGAAAGAGTCCACATACATATCTAAACAATCATTTAAATGCTACTTAATAATTTTATGTATAAATGTACATATTAGCCAAAATAACTTAATTAAAACCCAACAATTTGAAATATATTATTTATTTTAGCAGACATCTTGATATTACTGAAAAATAACTGTAAATTGGTAAAATCAGATTTTGAGAGCAGTATCTATTCAAATGTTTAAACATATTTAAATATTTTAAGTAGCTCATTGCAATATTATTTTCATTAGTGAACATGTTCTTACTACATTTATCTGTAATAACAAGCATAAGACTACCACAACTTAGAAAAACACTAACATCTGCTGCTTCAAATAATAAAATGTGTTTTTAAAAATAGGAATCCATGATAATGATATGACAGTGGTGTAAAAGATTAAAAATTCCCCTGCAACTCTGTCACCCAGTTTACTTACTCCTACCAACCCCTCACAGTATTATCTTAGGCATCCTTCCAAAGATACTATCTACATCTGCAAGTATATATGTATTAATCTTATACTTATTCCATACTTTTTCCCAATACTATTTTTATTTTTATTCAATAATATTTATACTTTTTAATTCAATACTATTCATACTTTTATTTAATACTATTCACTGTTCTCTATTTTCCTTTTATGGCTTAACAATCACGTTTTCCCACATCAGTAACAAATTACTTCATACATTTCTATATTATTTCATTTTTTAATGAGTTCATATATTTTTTCTGTAATTCATGGAGCAAAGTTGGCTTGCCAACCTATATTTTAATAAAAACTCTTATCAAAATATTACACACACACAGAGAAAAGGATATAAATCTTAAGTGTATGAAACTCCGTAAAATACCACAAATTGGGCATCTTTGTGAAATAACTACCCAGATAAAAAACAGCACATTATCAACCTTCTAGAAGCCATACTCATGCTTCCTCCAAGTTACATAAATGGAATCTTATCAGATGTGTTCTAGTTTGGTTTGGCTTCTTTCAATAAATGTATGATGTACACTACCCATGTTTTGCAGGTAGCAAGCAGTAGCTTGTTCATTTTTATTATCATATAGTATTCCACTAAATGAATACACCACAACATATTCTGCTGCTGTTCAACATTTGGATCATTTGTAGCTTTGGGCTATTACATACGGTGTTCCATTCACTTTCTAGTACATATCTTTTAACACACCTATGTATATGTTCTCAGGTATGTAACCAGGGGCGAGTTTACTATGTCAAAAATAGATATATGCTCAACTTCAGTAGATATTTCAAGTTTTCAAAAATGGTCCTTTCATCATATATATGAGAGTTCAAGCTTTTCTACATTGTCACCAACATTTTATCACCTATCCTTTTAATTTTGACCACTCTGGTTATATGCATAGCAGTATCTCATTTGGAGTTAAGGCTCTCAATCCAAACCTAATCTACTCTTTGCTTATCAAGAGATAGCTTTTAGGAGAAGAAATAGCTAAACGGGGACCTCAAGATATTTAACACTGGCCATGTGAAGTGTGAGGTAGAAGTGTGGTGCACAAGGTAGGCCAACCTACAATATTCCATGCATGAGAGCAGTGACATAATGGTAGAAATGACTGACATCAGGAGAAAGCATGCCAGGTTACAGGATGCACCATTATTTTACGGACAGAAGCATAAGCAAATAGGGTGGGGGTAGTCATAAGACAGAGGACAAAAAGTAGTGATCTCAGAAAGGGCCTTTACCCTAAGCATGAACAGGATTTACTGCACAGGAGGAACTTAATATGTGCATTTGAGAAAGATATTAGCTGGTTGTACTAGAGAGAAAAAATTCCAAGAGGGAAAAGAAAAAGAAAGAAAGTAGTTTATTAAGGGAAATGTTGTAGTAACATAGTCAAAAGATGAGTGTGTTTGAGCAATACAAGTAGCAGGAAAGATGGAGAAAACTACGCAGATAATTAAAAAGTGTGAACGAAAAGGACCTGATGATTTCATGAAGAGATGTGGAAGAATTGATGGTTAACGCATATTCATCTGCATGTCTTCTATTATGAAACCCTATCAAAATGCCTAGAAGTAAATGAATATAAAATAAACAAACACTGAAGGGAGTTAAGGTCATCATTAGCTAAGAATAATTTTATCAAATTCCTAGAACACTGAAAATGGAACCAAGTTGGTAATTGGCAGGTTCACAGGAGGAGAGAGTGGGTGAAAAAAGGATGAACCGAAAGTCTAGCTCATTAACAAAGAGTTAAATTTCTCTTCTCCCTCTTTTGACCAACTTGTCCCCTCACCATTAAAAAATAACAGAAAACTCTTCCTTTAAGAAACCAGAATTTCTTTTCTTCTCTCTCTTTTTCTTTTTAAGAGACTGGGTCTTACTTTGTTGCCAAGGCTGGAGTACAGTCGTGTGATTACAGTTCACTGCTGCCCTGAACTTGCATCAGCCTTTCAAAGTGCTGGGATTATGGGCACGAGCCAAAGTGCTCTCCTGGTACCAGATATTCTAAAGGGAGTTTTGTTGGCGCCCAGAATAAAGGCCTCTTTGGTATTTAGGGGTGGGGATAACAGCTTAGTACACATTCTTCAGTACTTTATCCTAGAGGAAAGCACACAACTCTAACAAAGTCTAATTGTCCATTCTGAAATATGAAAAGACAACAAAGCGGGGATGAAAGAGAGTGAGAACAAGATAAACAGAAATTCTAACACTGAAAAAATGATAACTCAGTATATACTGACGTATTTTTTAAATACTGTAATTAGTATCCTCAAAGTACCATTAAGTCGTAAGACACAACCAACTACAAAAAAAAGATGACCAAAGGAGATTGAAGGGCTTTAGAAAAGGAAAAATATAATTATAAAAACTTTTTTTTTTCAACAGAAGGAACTTCGCATTGATTATTCCTTCTGTCTGGAATAAGTGGCTTATTCCCTAACCACTTTGAAGTTCATTATTCAAATATCCCCCTCAATGCGGCATCTACCAGTCATCCTATTTAAAATTACAAGTCTCCCTCCTCCACATACATCTATGTAGGTGCTCCAGCTTTATGCTTCTGTTTTTTTTTTTTTTTTTTTTTTTTAAGATGGAGTCTCACTCTGTCACCCAGGCTGGAGCGCACTGGCACAATCTGGGTTCACCGCAAGCTCTGCCTCCCGGGTTCAAGCAATTCTCTTTGCCTCAGCCTCCAAGTAGCTGGGATTATAGGCACCTGCCACCATTATCAGCTAATTTTGTTTTCCTTTTTGTATTTTTAGTAGAGACAGGGTTTTGCCATGTTGGCCAGGCTGGTCTCAAACTCCTGATGTCAGGTGATCCATCTGCCTCCCGAAGTGCTGGGATTACGGGCGTGAGCCACCGCACCTGACCCCAAGCTTTACTCTTTACATGTTCCTTTTGTTTAATCTTTTAAAATGAGAATGTGTTCGCAAATTACTTGAATAATAATGAAATACAAATAGGATATTACAGCATTTTAAGAAGACACTGTGTATGCTAAGTGAATAAGCCAAGCAAATAAGACAAACGCCACATTATCTCATTTATATGCGGAATCTTAAAAAGTTGAACTCATTTTAGTAGAGAGTAGAAAGATAGTCACCAGAGGCTTGAGGAGGGAAGGAGTGAACAAGGAAAGGGGAGATGATGGTCAAAGTACAAAGTTTCAGAGAGTAAGAATGGGTTCTGGTGGTCTACTGCACAGCATGGCAACTATTGTAATGCATATTCTTTTGTTGTGATATTGTAAAATAAACATTTAGTCCTCAAACCCATTTCCTGGCATACAACTCTAAATTCCTAGTAAATCTCCAAAGTGATTGATATAGTTCGTATGCTAATGACTTGGCTTATGGTTGATAGTCCCACTTCAGGATGGGGGCTGGTCACCTGAAATATCTAGGCATAATTAGAGGCATATTATTACCCTCTATAATATCCTATACAATAAGCTGGTAAATGTTTCCTTGAGTTCTGTGTGCTGATCTAGCTAATTAACAAAATCCAAAAAGGGGGTTGCGGAAACCCCAACTTGAAGCTGGTCAATGAGAAGTTCCGGAGGCTTGACTTGCTGGTGTCTGGGGAGGTCTTGCGGGACTGAGCCCTCAACCTATGGGATCTGATGCTATCTCCTGGCAGAAAGCATTGGAACTGAGCTAAGTTGGAGAACACTGGCTAATGTCCACTGTAGTCCTGACTGCTTGCTTGGCATGTGGAAAAAAACTCCCCTACATTTGTGGCCACAGAAGTCTTCTGTGCTGATTGTTGTGGTGTGAGAGCAGAGGAAAAAGTTTTTCTACATTCCACTGTATACCTCAAAATAGCTAAAGGATTTTTAAATGTTCTTACTATAAAGAAATTGTAAGCATTTGAAGTGATGAATATGTTAACTAGCCAGATTTGATCATTCCTGAATATATACATATCAGAACATCACATTGTAAACCATAAGTATATACAATTATTTGTTAAAAATAAGTTAAAAATGACACACACAAAAAAAATCTAAGTAAAAAGAAAGAAGAGCGGATACTTTTGGTATACTTAGTCTTGATAAATTATTAGAAGTATACATTATTTTTCAAAAAAATTAAAAATTTATCATCAAATTTAAAAAAATGCTGAAATTTGAGCCTTATCTTTCAGGTCAAAAGTTTTACAAGCTTATTTTTCATAAACTATCGACACGACTTTGTTACTGTAAAAAGTGACAAAAATCTATGAGGCATAGTTTTCTATTACATTTTTAAGAAATGTACATTTAAGAAAAACTTTGTATTTTACTCAAAGAGAAAGATACAATTACTTTTAAAACTATACTAAAAGAACTAAAGTTTCAGATCATTACAGGAGTCTTACAGTGTAGGTCAAAAAATATTCTAGGCCAGGCACGGTGGCTCACCCCTGTGATCCCAACACTCTGGGAGGTTGAGGTGTTGGGTCACCTGAGGTCAGGAGTTCAAGACCAGCCGACCAACATGGAGAAACCCCCTCTCTACTAAAAATACAAAATTAGCCAGGTGTGGTGGCATATGCCTGTAATCCCAGCTACTTAGGAGGCTGAGGCAGGAGAATCACTTGAACCCAGGAGGCAGAGGTTGCAGGGAGCTGTGATTGCGACACTGCACTCCAGCCTGGGCAACACAAGTGAAACTCTACCTCAAAAGAAAAAACAAAAAACAAAAACAAAAGCATTCTAATACTATTTTTTAGATACATGAATTTTAAACAGTATCTTCTACATTATATTTTTTAAACATCAATACATTCGTATATTCTTCATTCTTAAGACTTCTTTTCCAGGAAAATCATTCACACATTTAAAAAAAATTTTTTCCATAAGAAATTAAGACGTATAAAAAGTCAAATAACCAAAGGCACCCAACTTCATACCTTAAATTCTAAGCAGGAGAATTGTATAAATAGTTTATACTACTAATAAATCCTACCTGATAGTTTCTACACAAAAATTTTAACTTGCAGCAAGAAAAACTACATTTGACCAGGGCTTTAAAGGAATTCAAACTGACATAGTATTTAATACTTAGAAACATTCTGCAAAAAAAATACCTTAAAAATTACAAGAAAATGTCTGTAAGAAACATCTGAATGGGTTAACATTTCCTTCCTGTTAATGTTTATGAGAGTCATAATACTTTCTAGGCCATTTTATTTATGTACCTACACATACTTACTTGGTTTAATGTGTTATCTGTCTTTAGTTCTTTGTGATTAGAGTACTGGATATATATCGGTTGGTTACGAAGATGAGGTGTCACAGCAGAATAGTAATTAACCATAGTAATAGCTGCTTCCTCGGTTGCTAGCTCCAAAAATGCCTGAAAATTTAAGTAGCAAAAATTTTAATACTATAAATTAAATTCAAATAAAAGTATCTGTGCAATCTATTCAGCTGATTTTAATCAATTATCTAAAATATTTTTCAAGTTACTTTTAAATGTTCTAATAAGTAGAATTAGAAATCTCTTATTGAAGTTTAGGTATGCAGTTAAAGATAACCTAAGAAGAAAACTAAGTACATGCCATTTCTGCTTTCCACCCATGATTTTCACACCCACAAATCTATTTCCACAACAAAGGCTAGAGAAAATGTAAACATTTTCTGGCATCAGAATTTTACCACTTCTATCCTAGAGAATATAAGATTTCAAAGTCATTTCAAAAGTAATATAATTTTATAGAGACAAAGCAAACAATTACAAATTAAATGTCAGATTAACATTACATAAAAGGGAATGTTAAATTTCATACATTCTTCCAAATGGTATCATTAAAAATTTTAAAGAAAATTTCATATTCTCATAAAGTAAGCTTAAGGAAGGATGCGACTAGTACCTCTACTGACTTCTGATATCACAAAGAGCAGAGCCACAGTAAAAGAAATACTTCATTTGTATTTTCCACAATTTTGTAACAATTATTCAATTAGAGCCTTAAAGTGAATTCAAAAGGCACAGTTTAAAAACTACGGTGACTCATTCACTTTGGCTACCTAGCATTTGTTTCCCACAGACATCTACTCGAAAAAGTGAGACTAAGACTTCTGTTCTTTAAGAAAAATAACCTACTATTTTCTCCCTTTTACAATTAATTCACACTGCTGGATATAGTTTGGGGTTTAACATTTTATAACCCCCGAAAGAAGTGTACCTGATTTTTTCCTTTCAGCATAAGGATGTTGGTCACCTTGCCAAAAGGTAAGCCTAAAGCAATAACTTCAGTTTCTGTTACTTCCCCAGGTAATTTTCGAATATGAAGTACACGAGAAGGAGCACCATCCATTTTATCTTCTCCTTTAAATTTTTTACTATCATTACCATTGGCTGAAAGACATTAAAAAATAATCTTTATATAGCAACAATAAAAGAATGTATGAATTTTCCTATTTGTGTAAAAACCTACAAAACAAATTTCCAAAAAGAACTTAAAAACATAGCTGGGAATACTTAAAATTCAAAAACTAGGCTTTCGAAGGAATAAAACCATGTCCACCTATTCCATAATGAAATTATCAATTAGTTAAGACTGTTGTTTATATATTTCTCAGCAACGTTGTAAAGAGTAATTATTAATAAGCACAACATTAAAATGTAATCTCATAAAGAAACTGTCCAATGACTAAACAATACAATCACAGTCGTGTAACACATGACTACATTTCGGTCACTGACAGGCCACATATACAATGGTGGTCCCATAAGATTATAAATCAGTATTTTTATTATACCTTTTCTGTTTGGATACACCAATACTTCCTATTGTGTTACAACTGCCTCCAGTATTCAGAACAGTAATATGCTGTACAAGTTTGTTGCCTAGGAGCAAAAGGCTACCTACATATACCATAAAGCCTGCATGTGTAGCAAGTTTGTGTAAATGTACTCTATGACATTTACGCAATAACAAAATTACCTAACAATGCATTTCTTAGAGGGTATCCCCACCACAATCTCCAAGAATTATGACTGTATACTGTAATTTAATCATCTTTTAATGGACAAACAAATATTTCTAAAAAGTGTAAAGCTGGGCTGACAAAAATTGGGAGATTATAATTTAACTGAGAAATTAAAAATTGTTCGATTTGGAAAATGTATTTGAAGGTGGGATCAAAGAATGTAAGGCTTATAAAAACGATTATGCAGTCAATCCATATTATGGCTTATCTACAAGGAGCCTCTCCTAATATATTACTATTACCAACTAAGCTACATCAATATACTGTAAATCACTCATGAACTTAATTACCTTGTTCTGTTACTGTGAGATTTAAACTAATATACTTCATTAGTTAACTGCTTTCATTTCAAATATTCACCAAAAATAAAAATATTCAAAATGCCTATAAAATAGGTAATATTTAAATGGAGTTGTTTAAAGGAGTTGCAGTCTATCTACTACGCCAGATAAATGGTTCTTAATCTTTTAGCAACTCAAGGAGATTTCTGAGACTGTAGCTAAAATGAAGGATCTCGACACATTCAGAAATAAACATGTATACTCCACTTTGCGTAAAACTTTAGGTACTTTATGGTATTTCCCAATACATTCAACACAACCTATAAACAATATAATGTATTTGTGTATGTTCAACAATATCTGTAAGACTAAGATTATCTTGGTCTCCAAGTGTCTTTAAAATCAATTTACTCATTAATTCTTAAACATTTACTGAGTATTCAGGGATGCATCTAGCAATGTTTTAAGTTCCGAGGGCACAGCAGAGTGAACGAGATGATTATGATTCCTGATACCCTATAGTGGGAGAGCTGGACTAACTAGTACATGAACCAGATACTTTCTTACAGTGAAAAGTGCTATGAATAAAGTAAAACAGTGGTGTGATTAAAAGTGACTTTGTCTAGGACAGGAAGGTGATAGTAGTAATGACTTTATTTGATGACCAGAGAAGGTATCTCTAAGAGATAATATATGGACTCAAGCTATACTTAAGTCATATTTTACCTTAGGAGTTTCACTTAGGTTTATATACTTGAATGACTAGCCAATGCAATTAAAAA
Source organism: Sapajus apella (assembly GCF_009761245.1). Taxonomy (NCBI): domain Eukaryota; kingdom Metazoa; phylum Chordata; class Mammalia; order Primates; family Cebidae; genus Sapajus; species Sapajus apella. The sequence continues at coordinate 9,882,564 of NW_022437004.1, read as the reverse complement.
TCCCTTTAGGTTGTCTTTGCACAGAAGAGTGAGCTCCGGCTTCTGAATGCATTACCCTGTAAATCTTGGCTGGCTAGCTCTTCACCACTCCAGAAATATGAAAAAACTACAGCAAGCTATCACACGTCCTTTCACTACTAACAAAGATTTGTGTGTGCACAGGCACCTTGTCAAAAGGAAGAAGACTGAACTTTCTATTTTGTCGTATCTTATCTAACAAATTCATCTCTAGGCCCGTTAATTGAAAATGTAAGCTAAAGCACAGAATTCAAAAAATACACATATACTTTAAAACATATAATTGGCGCACACACACACACACATATTACACATACTCTTCTGATGTAAGACTAAGACTTTTTTGACAAAGTAGACTGAGTATAGAAACTTGATAGTTTGTTATTGTTCATTATTTTGTTTGAATAACAACAACAAATACTTTACAGTGCAACCTAAAGCCCCATGTGTTATAGGTTATGGTATCAAGATATTCAAAAAAGCAAATTTCAGTTTCTCCTAAACTGGTCTATTTCCTTCTGGAAGAAAGACAAGGAAAAAAAAAAAAACACCAATAAAGATAGCATCACTGTACCCATAAGAAGAAACAAGGCTTCTCCTTTCAAATGATTTTCAGAAAACAATTCCCAAAAGGCAAAAACCTGCCTAAACCTATTATTAAAGAAATCAAATAATTTATTATTTTGGATTTGTGCTGGATGTTTTCTGGACAGTGGATGTTAAGCAGAAGTAAAACAGCTGAATAATACAGAAAGAAGTTAGGAGACCTTTAAGAATTGAAGGATAAGACAAAGATCTTGACTCCTTGGAAAAATATAGAAAAGATATAATTTTATTTTGCATCAATATTTAACATTCACTGCAAATTAAATACATGCCAGGCAATTTACAACTCTCAGATTGCTATCATCATAACCTATCAACCACATTTACAGGTAACAATTAGTTAAATGTCCAAGATTAGTTACTAAGTGGTACATATAGGAAGTAGTAGAGAAAGGATTAAATTCAGGGACTATGGTTTTCCATAGTCTGTGCTCTTTAACAACTACACTATAGAAGGGTCTCAAATACAAACTTTACATACAGATTGCCTAAAAAGATCTGTCCTTTTCTCACAAAGACCAAGCCAGTTATATAGTTAAATTATTAACATTTACACTACCTGCCACTTACTTAGTTAGCTAATAGCTTCAAGAGGGTGACTACTAAGCGTTCATCTCTTAGTGCAAAATACTATAAAAGTCTTCATTTTAAATAAATGATACTATGAGAATGTGAAACTGGGAATGGAGACTCCATTAGTAATACAACAAAGCCTATTTTCAAACACAAAAATACTCCAGCAACACCGAAAAGGGGCCCCAAAACGTGTGGTTCACAGCTTATGAAACATTAGGTCTGATTGTGCTACAGTTCTATGATTCTTCATCATCTTCCCATGATCCTGAATGGGAAAGGTTTACTGTAGGAATGGAAGGAAAGATCTCTTTCATTCCCTCAGTAAACCTAGAACTTTTGTTTGGGTGTGTAAAACTAGTAATAATTCAAATGCTTACGTTCAATTAAGGCATGAGGTAATGCTTTTATTTATGCATGTAAATTTTATTCATTGCATATGAATGTAGAAATCTTTAAGCACACCATTTTCCATATATTACTCAACTCTTTTAAAGCCTCTGCTAAGGGAAGATGTTCAGGTATTCAGATTCAAAGTAAACAAAATAAACCATTTTAAAATGCTTTCTACTTGAACACTTCTTTTCCAAACTGAAAATCAGTTTTCTACCTCAATTCTAAAGCCAGCATCTTCGCCTCTGATCAGTACATCACTTTTCTTCTACTGACTGATCTTTGTTCTCCACTAGCTTTTACCTGCAATTTTTATATAAATGGGTGTCACCAAGATCATGGGTAATGTTAAATCACCACATCCATCAGTCAATAAGGAACTGTGAACCCTCACTTCCTCACCAAATTTCTCTAATAGCACCCCTAAAAATTTCCACTTCTACTTTTCTCATTTCCCCTGACTCATTTGATACTTGCTTTGAATCCTGATTATTTACTCATTCCCCAAAATTGTTAGTTTCCCATGCTATTTTTGTTACAATGCTCTACCTATCTTTACTTATTAAATTATAAACACTCTAGCACCTGGGTTTCACAGTATCTATCTATCTGTCTGTGTCTGTGTCTGTCTGTCTGTCTATCTATCTACCTATCTGAGACAGTCTTGCTGGAGTGTGGTGGCATGATCTTACTTCACTACAACCTCCACTTCCCGAGTTTAGGTGATTCTCGTGCCACAGCCGCCCAAGTAGCTGGGATTACAGGTGTGCACCACCACAGCCAGCTAATTTTTGTATTTTTAGCAGACACAGGTTTATCATGTTGGCCAGACTGGTCTCGAACTCCTGGCCTCAAGTGATTTGCCCGACTCAGCCTCCCAAAGTGCTGAAATACAGGCATGAGCCACTGCACCTGGCATACTTTCTCATACAATTTGTAAATTATCTTAGTCCTACTCATTCATCATACTTTCAACTGTGTACCAATATAAAATACAACGTTGCAAAACCTTATACTTCTGTCCAACAAAAACTAGTGACAAAACTTAAGTACATCTTCATTCTCCAAGTCTTTCAGAGACTCATACATTTATAAAAGTTTTCCTACTCTGTCAAATATGAAACTGAGAGGCTAAGCAGTTTTAGACTTAAAGGCAGAGCAGCGCTTGCTAGCTTTAGAAAAACAAAAAACAAAATAAACTCTAAGCTAAGAAAAACAATGAATACTGCTACTCTTTTCCGTATGAGAAACAAATTCCAAAGAAGATTTAACGAGACAAAAAAAGCTGGTAGATGCAGATTGGTGATGCTTCTTTTTCTGCTGGTTGTTAACTGCAACAGCCACCACACCAAAAGCCTCACTAGGTTTCCGTAAAAGGTAACTATTAACTCTTTTATTTGTAAGTAGTTGTGTAGCCTAGTTGCCAAAAGTATATTAGGCATAAGCTGGAAAAAAACAGAAAGCACCTAGAGAAGGCTCTCACTACCTTTATATGCAAGGAGGTTAAGTTGTTAAAATGCTAATAAATCTTAAAACTCTGAAATAATCTACTGGAATACTCTCAAAACATTGTAACAAAACGAAATGACATCACCACAAAAATGTAAGTCTATAAAAGTTAAAATTAAAATCTTAAACGAGTTCTAAGTAAAATGTTCCAGACTCTATGGAATGGTTTAAGTGCTTTCCAGTAGAGCAAAATGTCATTTTTAGCAATAATTTTTTTTAAGTCCTGCTATTACAGAGTAACAATCAGCACTGGCAGAAATATGTATACCTAAAGGGATACTGCATTTCCATGACTATCACTAAAAAAAATTTAAAAGACTATACCTTACAATTGCCAAGCCTCCTACTCAAAGCTAAATAGTTACAAATTTAACAAAATCAAATTCTAATGCTACCTGGGAACAGCCGTATTTTTGAAATAGTTCATTTGTATATCTCCTGAAGGAACCAACTTTTTAGAAAATGTCCTTACTGTATTAATTTATTAGACATTTATTTACCTGAGATTAAGTTTCTAATAACATGAATTTTTCCCATCTATAAAATTAATTTTTTTCTTTGACAAAAAGCACCTATTCAATAGACACAGAGAAAGAAAAGTCTGCACAGATAAGGGAACAACTGCTGAGACAGATCCTTTTGGAAACAATTCTACAGTAAAACCTATTAGAAGAAATACTTTAGATAAAGCTGGAAGCTGGAACATAAAAATGAAATCCTGTACTGTAACTGATAACCATAAAAAGTGTCCTTGTAACACTGCCTACCAAAGTCTTTTTGAGTCACCTGAATTATATGGAATATTTTTCCAGGCAAATATAATCACCGGTTTTTAAAGGTCTTTTACGCTATGTGCTCTTAGAAGCAACAGTATTCAAATTGGTGTCTCTTAGAATACGTGCAGACTTTCATCTTTCTTTGTCAGAAAAAACAAATCTTATAACTCAATATTTCCTCTGTACACAAAGGTTAAATAAACTGACTTCCTATGTTAAAACAAGGCTTTAAGGAATTTTATGCCACCACTACAAAAGATTAGATTGATTATTTGGTCATGAAGTACATTATATATCATCCCTAAAGCATAGTTAAAAAAAAAATAGAACAGTAGCAAATTAATCTCTCTTTCCACCAAAAACAAGTCTCCTTTTCCTACTTTCCCCCCTTTGTTAATGGCATCATCTTCCACCAACCCAGTGATTCTAGAACAAAACTCTAATATTCTTCCAAACTTGTCTTATTCCAAATAACTCAAAACATCTCATTTCTTGACATATACCATTTCCTGCATATTCTCCTTCCAAGATCCTAAAATTTAGGACCTTGATATCTTTGAAATAAACTACTGTAATGTTTTTAACTATTCTCCCCTCTATACAATACTGATCCTGCCTCTGAAATAAAATTGGAACAAAAATCCTAAAATGTAAATCTGGTAAAGTCCAAGACACACCCCCCCCCCCCCCCCCCCCAAATCTCACACACACACAAACACACCCCAAATCACACACACACATACCCCAAATCCCATATCTAGACCCCTGCCTACATGGACTCACCTTTAGTCATTCCCAATCTCGTATTTCGCATTACAGCAAGTCACAACTACTGGTAATTCAGAGTTCTCATACTGTTTCCAACAAATTTTGGATGTGTTTTTGCAACTTAGTTTATTAAAGTAGGAAGTTTCCATCACATCAGAAAATGCCACTGTGTTGCCTTTCTGTTATGCAACATTCTGGTTTCCAAAGAAAAAATTAATGATCTGCTCTTAACCTTTCAAGAAATGGAATCACACTAGGTACTCTTTCAGGTCTGTCTGGTTTCTACTGCTTCATATAATGTTTAATATTCACCCAAGTTTTTCCATGTATTACTAACCATTCTTTTGTTAGAAGTAGTAATACACTGTATGATTATACCACAATTTATCCATTTTCCTGTTGATAAACATTTGGGTTATTTCAAGTTTGGGACCATTATCAGTGAAGTTTTTGATATACATACAAGTTTTACAGCAAACATGCTTTTAAAAAACTAAAAGTAGAAGTTATGGATCATAAAGTAGGTTTAACTCCTTAAGAAAATGGCATACTTGGCCAGGTGTGGTGGCTCATGCTTGTAAATCCCAGCACTTTGGGAGGCTGAGGCGGGGAGGATCATGAAGTCAAGAGATCGAGACCATCCTGGCCAACATGGTGAAACCCCGTCTCTACTAAAAATACAAAAATTAGCTGCGTATGGTGGCGTGCACCTGTAGTACCAGCTACTCAGGAGGCTGAGGCAGGAGAATCACTTGAACACAGGAAGCAGAAGTTGCAGTGAGTCAAGATTGCACCACTGCACTCCAGCCCGGCAACAGAGCAAGACTCCATTATCAAAAACATTAAAAAAAAAAAAAAGAAAAAGAAAAAGAAAAACTACTTTCCCAACTATTATACTCAGCAGTAATGAATGACAGTTCCACATCTTCATCAACATTCAGTGTTGCCAATCTATTTTAGTTTAGCCATTCTAGTTGGTGTAAATTCTACCTCATAATGGTTTTGACTTGTGATCACCTGATGACTAATGCAACTTTTCATGTGCTTGTTACCCACTCTTATAATGTCACTTCTTTTGCCACTTAAAAAAATTGGGCTGCTGATATATAGTGATTGGAAGAGTCCTTTACAAGTCCTTTGGAATATAAGTTCTTTGTCATTGATATGGTTTGACTGTGTTCCCATCCAAATCTCCTCCTGAATTTCCAAGTGTTGTGTGAAGGACCTGGTGGGAAGTAACCAAATCATGAACATTGGTCTTTCCCATGCTGTTCTCATGATAGTAAAGTAAGTCTCACAAGATCTGATGGTTTTAAAAAGGGGAGTTTCCCTACAAAAGCTCTCTTCTCTTTGTCTGCTTCCATCCATGTAAGATGTGACTTGTTCCTCCTTGCCTTCCACCATTATTCTGAGGCTTCACATGAAACTGTAAATCCACTAAATCTCTTTCTTTTGTAAATTGCCCAGTCTCAGGTATGTCTTTATCAGCAGCCTGAAAATAGACTAATACAGTCACATGTAAGTATTGATACATAAATATTATATTCTCCAAGTCTGTGCTTTGCCTTTTCATTGTCTTAACAATGTCTTTTGATTAAGCAGAAATTTCCCATTTTGATGGAGTCAAGTTTATCTATACCTTTAAGATGAGTTATCTTTATGTTTTAAGAAATCTTCATTTATCCCAAAATTGCAAGTATATCCTAGGATTTTTCCTAAAAGCTCTATATATTAGTTTTTAGATTAAGTTTTTATCTAATTAATCCCAGTGTTCTATATGGAGTAATGTAGGGTTGAGTTTCTTTTGCTTTTCTGTATATTCAGCTGTTCTAGCACGTTTGTTGAAAAGCCTTCTCTTTCCTCAATGAGTGACCAAGACATCTTTAAACGCATGAGTTTATTCCTATTCTATGTTACTAACCATGCTAGTACTAAATTGTTTTGATTAACTACAGGTTTGTGGTAAGTCTTGAAAACAGTGTCACAATTTACTTTTTCAAAATAGTTTTATTCTAGCTCCTTTTCATTTCCACATATATTTTAGAAACTACTCTCAATTCCAATTTAAAAGTCTGTTAGACTTAACGAATTTATAGATTCAACGTCATTCCAATTTAGGGAGAACTGGCATGTTAACACATTGAGCCTTCTAATTCATGAACATGGTCTATGTCTTCATTTATTTAAGTCTTTTTAAACTTCTCTTAGCAGTGGTTCATATTGATGCAGATGTCTTACACATCTTTTGTTAAATTTTTTTACTGATATTTTGTCTGATACTTTTATAAATGAATTTTTAAAAATTTCATTTTCCAAGAATTTGCTTTTAGTATAAGGAGACTATATTTGTACATAGAACTTATATCCTATAATTATTCTAAATTCACTTATTCTATCAAATCTGTTGTAGATTACTTTAGGTATTCTATTTTAAAAACCATGCTGAATGGTGAATATGACAGTTTTCTTTCTTCCTTTCCAATCTTTATGTGTGTCACCTGCCTTAATGTAAGCAGAAAGCTAGGGGGAAAAATTGTGAAAACAGACATCCTTGCTCCTTTCTGTTTTTAAAAAGGAAACATTCACTCTTTCCCCAGTAAGTATGAAATTTGTTGTAGGCTCTTAGTAGATACCCCTTAGTTACTTTGTAAAAGGACCTACTCTTACTAGTTTTCTGAGAGATATTTTTCCTCCTCCATTCTAACATTGTGACAAATTACATTGAGTTCATTTCCAAATGTTAAACAAATCTTACAATCCTGCGGTTAAGTCTCAGTTGGAACTGTCTCTCATATAATGCTGGAGGTGATTTGCCAACATTTTCTTTAAGAATATTTGCATTAGGTAATGAGAAATACTAGTCTGAAATCTTTAATATATTATCCTTGTTGGGTTTTACTGTCAGTTAACAGTGGCTTCATAAAGTGAATAGGGTAACATTCCCTCCTCCATTTTCAAAGACAGCTATTATTTTCTTAGTTTCATAAAGTTCAATAGTGAAACCACCTATGCCTAATCTTTTAATTATAAATTCCAATTTGTATAATACAGTAGTATACAGCTAATCAGATTAAGTTTTGGTAAACTGCATTTGTAAAGAAACTTAATCTCATTTAAGTTGCTGAAATTTGTTAGCCTTAACAGCATTTGTAACATTGCCTTATTTTCCCATTTTTATTGAAAGCCCTATCTCCACTTTATATTATTTATGTTATACTATTATACTCCATATATTTCCCCTTTCTTTGAAAGTCATTGTCTCTACTTTGATTCCCAGTATTGGTAATTTATGTCTTTTTTCTTGGTCAGTCTTAAATAGGGAGTTTTAAACCTTTTTGGGTAATATTGGTATTACACACCCATACACACTTTCCCCATACACACCCTTGGGTCACATCCAAGAAATTTTGATATAATTTCTTTCATTCAAAAATATATCCTATTGTAATACTTCTATAATCCATGTATTGTTCACAATTGTGAAATTTCTAAATAGTTGATACTTTCCTAGATGTCTATTTTTGATTTCTAATTTAATTCCACTATGGTCAGATACTATATAAGCTATCAACCATTTTAAATTTATTATTTTATAATCCAATATATGGTCTATCATTGTGAATAATCTACGTACACTTGAATTTGACAGTTACTGGGTACAGTTTTATTAACCTGAGTTAAGCCAACATGATAGCATTTTTCAAATTATGTATCTTCTTATTTGGGGGATAAGACTGTAACTGTCCTATCACTTAGTATAAATTATGTTCCAAAAAAATCTAGCTATGATTGTGGATTTTTGTTTCTCTACTTAGTTCTGTGATGTTTTTCTTAATATACTTTAATTTGTTATTACTGGCATATAAATTAAACAATGTTTTCTGATAAATTGACCCTTTGGCATTATGAAATATGCTTTTTTATATCTGTTAATACTTGTCTTAAATTTTTCTGTCTAGTAATATAATCATATCAACTTTCTTGGGCTGTTTGCACAGAATTTCATTTTCCATGTTTCTACTTTCAATCTGCATCTTTGTATTTCAACCTGACCCTTGTATAGATGGTGTAGTTAGGCCTTGCTTTTTAATCCAGTCTGCCTATCTTTGTCTTTTAATTGTACTACTTAGACCTGTAATATCCAAAAGAAATGCAATGCAAGCACATGAGTAAATTTTCAAAGACATTTTTCAGAGTCAGTTTAGGTACACAGCAAAATGGAAAGGAAAGCAGAAAGACTTCTTGCCTCCTGCCCCCAGATAGCTTCCCCTTTATCAACATCTCCCACCAGATGGCATATTTGTTACAACTGAAGTACCTACACTGACACATTATAATCAAAGTCTATAGGTTACTTTGGAGTTTACTCCAAGTATCTTACATTCTATAGGTTTGGACAAATGCATGACATGCATCCATCATTATAGTATTATGCAGAATATTTTCATTGCCCTAAAAGTCCTTTGTACTCCACCAATTCATCCCTCCCCCAACCCCCAAACCCTAGCAACCACTGATTTTCATTGTTGCCACAATTTTGCTTTTTCCAGAATGTCACAGAGTTGGAATCATATGGCATGTAGAATTTTCAGAGTGGCTTCTTTCACTTAGTAATACGCACTGAAGGTTCTCTATGGCTTGAGAGAGAATTTTCATTTCTGGATATATATCACAGTTTAGTTGGCCATTCACCTACTAAAGGACTTCTTGGCTGCTCTGAAGTTCTGGCAATTACAAAGAAAGGTGGTATGAACATCCATGTGATGCTTTCTGCTCAGGCTAAATTTTCAACTCCTTTAGGTAAATACCAAGGAGCACAACTGCTGGATCATATGATAAAACAATATTTAGTTTTCTAAGAAACTGCCAAATTGTCTTCCAAAGTGGCTGTACCACGCTGCATTTCCACCAGCACAAAGTGAGAGTTCCTGTTGCTCCACATCCTTGCCAGCATTTGGTGTTATCAATGTTCCAAAGTTCGGCCATGCTAATATGTGTACATATATTTAGAGTATAAAATTTGACAAGTTTTGACATACATATACAACCATAAAACCACCATCAAAATACTATGTATGTCTATCACCCCCAAGTTTTCTAGTGTCCCTTTGCCACTCCTCCTGCCTGTCCTTTCCCACTCTCAAACTCCTAAGAACCACAAATTTGCTTTAGATGAGTTTGCACTTCCTAGAGTTTTACATAAATGGAATTATGCAGAATGTATTCTTTGTTTCTCCCATCTTTTACACAACATAATTGTTTGGAGAGTCATTCTTGCTGTTGTGTCTATCAACAGTTCACTCTATATAGCTGCTGTTGTAGTCCACTGTATGGAAAAGCATATGATTCCTGTTTTTATTTCCTAATAAAAAAAGGAATCGACTTATTAGTTCATCTATTGATGAATGTTTGTTTTACATTTGGTGATTACAAATAAAATGACTAGGAACATTAACATGAGAGTTTTTTTTTTTTTTTTTTTTTTT